>NC_135957.1:83448766-83461266 GCF_053455715.1 Rhinoraja longicauda
GACGTTTCACAGAGTGCTGGAGTAACTCAGCGGGTCAGGCAGCATCTCTGGAGAACATGGAATGGCTGACGTTTCGGGTAGAGACCCTTCTTCAGACTGAGAGTCAGGGGAAAGGGAGACATGGAAAGGGAGATATGGAAGGGTAAGGTGTGAAAACGACAGATCAAAGGGGATGGAGGTCAAGGAAAATGTGCTGGAGTAACTCAGCGGGTCAGGCAGCATCTGTGGAGAAAGGGAGGAGGTGAAAGAGCTTCGGGCTAAACCAGCAACTGCAGTTCCTCCCTTGCACGACAGTTAAAAGCCAGTGGGTTGGGTGGGGCAGATGAGACACCAAGTGGCGGAGGAACTCAGAGGGCCAGGCAGCATCCGTGGAAGGGGAAATGGACAGGCGATGTTTTAGGGTTCGCGAGTGGGGACCCTTCTAGAGAAGTGCCGGAGCAAACTGGGGCTCCAGCGGTAGAGTTGCTGCCTCTGGGTGCCGGTGGACCCGGGTTCAATCCTAACTGGAGGCGCTGTCTCGACCACTTAGTGTCTATGATCATAGGGGGGCAATGAAATTCGCACTAACCAGTCTGGCTTGTCCTAGAATTTAGCTCTCGGGGCTGAAGGAATCGAGGGATGTGGGGAGAAGGCAAGCAGGAATGGGACACTGATCAGCCGTGATCATAGACAACAGACAATAGGTGCAGGAGGAGGCCATTCAGCCCTTCGAGCCAGCACCACCATTCAATGTGATCATGGCTGATCATTCTCAATCAGTACCCCGTTCCTGCCTTCTCCCCCATACCCCCTGACTCCGCTATCCTTAAGAGCTCTATCCAGCTCTCTCTTGAATGCATTCAGAATCATATTGAATCCTATCCAATCCTATTTTCTATGTTTCCCCGGGTATTTTGCTTAGGATTTCCAGCACCTGCAGTTTCTTAGTTTTGATTTTAGAAACACAGCACGGAAACAGTCCCTTCGGCCCACCGAGTCCACGCCGACCACTCGTTCACACTAGCTAGTTTGAACTAACAGTCTGAAGAAGGGTCTCGACCCGAAACGTCACCCATTCCCTTCTCTCCTGAGATGCTGCCTGACCTGCTGAGTTACTCCAGCATTTTTGTGCACAAAAGCCTTCCAGTAAGAGTGGACACAAAGAAAGCGCTGGAGTAACTCAGCTGGAAGGGCAGCATCTCAGGAGAGAAGGAACGGGTAACGTTTAGGGTCGGGAACCCTTCTTGAAACTCGTTTGCACAAAACAAAGGACACAGAGTGCTGGAGAAACTCAGTAAGACAGCGAGCGTTTGGAGATGGGATACACTTTTATACCCCGGGCGTTTGCGTGGGAGAGAGAGAGAGAGAGAGGGAGAGAGAGAGAGAGAGAGAGCGAGAGAGATTTATACCAGCATCCGCAGTCTTTTCGGGAGCTCTTAGGGCTAAGGGAATCAATGGATATGGAGATCTTATCGAAACGTATAAGATTATTAAGGGGTTGGACACGTTAGAGGCAGGAAACATGTTCCCAATGTTGGGGGAGTCCAGAACCAGGGGCCACAGTTTAAGAATAAGGGGTAGGCCATTTAGAACTGAGATGAGGAAAAACATTTTCAGTCAGAGAGTTGTGAATCTGTGGAATTCTCTGCCTCAGAAGGCAGTGGAGGCCAATTCTCTGAATGCATTCAAGGGAGAGCTGGATAGAGCTCTTAAGGATAGCGGAGTCAGGGGGTATGGGGAGAAGGCAGGAACGGGGGTACTGATTGAGAATGATCAGACATGATCACAGTGAATGGCGGTGCTGGCTCGAAGGGCCGAATGGCCTCCTCCTGCACCTATTTTCTGGGAACGAACCTTTCTATACCTTCCCGAGATCAAACCCGTGTTCTCCCTACAAACAGCTTGCAATCGAAGGTAGACACAAAATGCTGGAGTAACTCAGCGGGGTCAGGCAGCATCTCGGGAGAGAAGGAATGGGCGACGTTTCGGGTCGAGACCCTTCTTCAGACTGAAGAAGCGAGAGGGATGCAAAGACATCAACAGTTTCCAGTCTGAAGAAGGGTCTCGACCCGAAACGTCACCCATTCCTTCTCTCCAGAGATGCTGCCTGACCCGCTGAGTTACTCCAGCGTTTTGTGTCTACCTTCGATTTGTACCAGCGTCTGCAAATTATTTTCCGACACACGTTCATATATTTAGACAATAGACAATAGACAATAGGTGCAGGAGGAGGCCATTCGGCCCTTCGAGCCAGCACCGCCATTCAATGTGATCATGGCTGATCATTCTCAATCAGTACCCCGTTCCTGCCTTCTCCCCATACCCCCTGAAACGAGAGATATCGACAGGTATAACAAGGGGTACAGAAGTGTGGAAACGCACGCCTCCATATTCTTCCCATCTGTTATCAGGCAACTAAACCATCCTATCACCAACTAGAGAGCAGTCCTGAACTACTGTCTACTTCATTGGTGACCATTGGACTATCTTTAATCAGACTTTACTGGACTAAACGCTATTCCCTTTATCCTGTGACTGTGACTGTACCTAAGTTCATACGTCATAGACAATAGACACAGGAGGAGGCCATTCGCCCCTTCGAGCCAGCACCGCCATTCACTGTGATCATGGCTGATCATTCTCAATCAGTACCCCGTTCCTGCCTTCTCCCCATACCCCCTGACTCCGCTATCCTTAAGAGCTCTATCTAGCTCTCTCTTGAATGCATTCAGAGAATTGGCCTCCACTGCCTTCTGAGGCAGAGAATTCCACAGATTCACAACTCTCTGACTGAAAAAGTTTTTCCTCATCTCCCTTCTAAATGGCCTACCCCTTATTCTTAAACTGTGGCCCCTTGTTCCGGACTCCCCCAACATTGGGAACATGTTTCCTGCCTCTAACGTGTCCAACCCCTTAATAATCTTATCCGTTTCGATAAGATCTCCTCTCGTCCTTCTAAATTCCAGCCTAGCCGCTCCAGTCTTTCAACATATTCAACTTACAACAGTCCAGCCATTCCGGGAATTAACTTAGTAAACCTACGCCCTCAATAGCAAGAATATCCTTCCTTAAATTTGGAGACCAAAACTGCACACAGACTAACGGTCATAGAATTAAATCTCTCAACATCACCGTCTTTAGTTTTTGTCTCTCTCGTTTCTCTCTCCCCCTGGTCCTCAGTCTGAAGAAGGGTCTCCACCCCCAAAACGAACGCCCGTTCCAGCCTCTCCAGAGATGCTGAGTTGTTACTCCGGCGTTTGTTTGTGTGTCTGTCCTGGCAATTGAGACTATCCACCGAGAGAGCACCGGAGTATAACGTACCTGATCTTGTACGAAGACTGCCAGCCCAACAGCCACCAAACACCACAGCCACAATCTCATCATTGCGTTTGGCTGCAGGGGGACGGACGCGCTGGTTGGTACTTGGGTTGTTTTTTGGTGCTCCTTATATTTTCTTTTCCAAATGCAATTCCCTGCTCCTTCCCAGGAGAGGTGGCGGCGTCTCAGACCACTGCTGGCTTCCACACAGAGGGAGAGGGAGAGAGAGAAAGAGCCGGCGTTGAGATTGGAGAGGAGAGGGTGGGGTGGGAGGAGGGGGAGAGATCTTGCAGGCTTTATATGGTGGAGGCAGGCAGGGAAACGGTGACGCTCTGCCCCGCAGAGTTTACCCTGCCCCCTCCGCTCCACAAACCAGTGGCCGGGAAGGGGGAGGGATGGAGGGGAGGGAGGGAAGGAGAGAGAGAGGGAAGGAGAGGGAAGGAGAGGGGGGAGGGGATGGGAAGGTGGGAGAGAGAAGGGGAAGGGAGGAGGAGAGGGGAGGGAGGGAGGAGGTGCAGGGAAGGTGGGAGAGAGGGAGAGAGAAGAGGAAGGGAAGGGAGGGAGGGGGGAGAGAGGGAGGGGTGGGGAGGGATGGAGGGAGAGAGGGGAGGGAGGGGGTTAGGGGATGGAGAGAGGGAGGGGAGGGAGGGAGGGAGGGAGGGAGGGGGGGAGGAGGGGGGAGGGAGGGAGGGGGAGAGGAGGGAGGGAGGAGGTGCAGGGAAGGTGGGAGAGAGGGAGAGAGAAGAGGAAGGGAGGGGAGGGAGGGGGGGGAGAGAGGGAGGGGTGGGGAGGGATGGAGGGAGAGAGGGGAGGGAGGGGGGTTAGGGGATGGAGAGAGGGAGGGGAGGGAGGGAGGGAGGGAGGGAGGGGGGGAGGAGGGGGGAGGGAGGGAGGGGGAGAGGAGGGAGGGAGGGGGGTTAGGGGGAGGGAGGGGGGTTAGGGGGAGGGAGGGGGGTTAGGGGGAGGGAGGGAGTAAGGGAGTAAAAACTGACCTCGCAATGAAACTCCTCTTTCCCACCTACACCCTGCTACACATATTGGGCAGCTTACACCCCAGCGGTATGGACATTGACATCTCTAACGTTAAGTGGCCCTTGTTTTCTTTCTCTCTCTCTCCATCCCTCCCCCTTCCAGTTCTCCCATCAGTCTGACTGTCTCCCTGATGACATTTTATCTGTTTGCTGAGTCACTCTTAGAGTTATGAACCATACGGTGTGGAAACAGGCCCTTCGGCCCAACTTGCCCACACCGGCCAAAATGTCCCATCTACACAAGTCCCACCTGCCCGCGTTTGGCCCATATCCTTCTAAACCTGTCCTATCCATGTATCATCCATCTAAATCTCTTACAAGTTGCGATAGAAACATAGAAAATAGGTGCAGGAGGAGGCCATTTGGCCCTTCGAGCCAGCACCGCCATTCATTGTGATCATGGCAGATCATCTACAATCAGTAACCCGTGCCTGCCTTCTCCCCATATCCCTTGATTCCACTAGCCCCTAGAGCTCTATCTAACTAACTCTCTCTTAAATTCATCCAGTGAATTGGCCTCCACTGCCCTCTGTGGCAGAGAATTCCACAAATTCACAACTCTCTGGGTGAAAAGGTTCCTTCTCACCTCAGTTTTAAATGGCCTCCCCTTTATTCTAAGACTGGGAACCCTGGTTCTGGACTCCCCCAACATTGGGAAACATTTTTTCCTGCATCTAGCTTGTACATAGTAACATGTGATAGTAACTTACTCCAGCACTTTGTGTCTAAGCTGCCTGATCTGCCGAGTCTCTCTCCACAGATGCTGCCCCGACCCGCTGAGTTACTCCAGCGCTTTGTCTCTTTTTAAAACAAGTTGATTATATCACCGCGTTGAAGATTAGACGCCTGCTCCAATACCTCGAAGATAAGACACAAAGTGCTGGAGTAACTCAGCGGGACAGGCAGCATCTCTGGAGAGAAGGAATGGGTGACGTTTAGGGTAGTGTACCTTGCTGTTTGGGCTATTATCGGTCTGAAGAAGGGCCCCGACCCGAAACACAGCCTATCCATGTTCTCCAGAGATGCTGCCTGACCCGCTGAGTTACTCCAGCACTCTGTGAAACGTCACCTACCCATGTTCTCCACAGATGCTGCCTGACCCGCTGAGTTACACAATCACTTTGGGTCTATTTTTTCTCCTCCTAGTGCTCTGGGAAGTGTTGTGGAGCAGAGGGATCTAGGAGAGTAGGGGCATGGTTCCTTGCAGGTGGAGCCACAGGTGGTTAGAGTGGTCAAAAAGGCACATTGCCCTTCATCAGTCAGAGTATTGAGTATAGAATGTGTAGGAAGGAACTGCAGGTGCTGGATTAAACCGAAGATAGATACAAAACGCTGGAGTAAACTGAATTCTGAAGAAGGGTCTCGACCCGAAACGTCACCCATTCCTTCTCTCCATAGATGCTGCCTGACCCACTGAGTTACTCCAGCACTTTGTCTCTATCTTCAGTGTAAACCAGCATCTGCAGTTCCTTCCTACACACGTTGTCTGCTCCAGTGCGAAATCTACTCAAGGAA
Source organism: Rhinoraja longicauda (assembly GCF_053455715.1). Classification (NCBI taxonomy): domain Eukaryota; kingdom Metazoa; phylum Chordata; class Chondrichthyes; order Rajiformes; family Arhynchobatidae; genus Rhinoraja; species Rhinoraja longicauda. The sequence goes on from NC_135957.1 coordinate 83,454,610, forward strand.
TGCCCACTTTGAAGAAGGTAGGCACGAAATGCTGGAGTAACTCAGCGGGACAGGCAGCATCTCTGGAGAGAAGGAATGGGTGACGTTTCGAGTCGAGACCCTTCAGACTGAAGAAGGGTCTTGACACGAAAGGTCCCCCATTCCTTCTGTCCAGAGATGCTGCCTGACCCGCTGAGTTACTCCAGTGTTTTGTGTCTACCTTCAGCATTGGGTGTTTCTTTGTGCTCAGGGTCTCTCTCCCTGAAGGCTGAAGGGTTTTTGCTTGAGGTAAAACCCCTTGATGTTGAGTGGGGAAGGAGGGATGGAGAATGGCGACCTCTAGTGATCAGATCAGACAGTGCAACAAGCTAGGGCGACCCTAAAATGCTGGACTATCCCAGTGGGTGGTAGCAACATAGAAACATAGAAAATAGGGTGCAGGAGTAGACCATTCGGCCCATCGAGCCAGCATCTGCCCAATCACGCAAGCTATCCAAGTCACCCTGCAGACTCATAGCATCCTCATGGCAGTTCACACTGCCACCCGGCTTTGTGTCATCCGCAAACTTGGAGATGTTACCATTTAATTCCTTCATCTATATTCGTTAATATTTATTGTAAATAACTGGGGTCCCAGCACCGAGCCTTGCGGCACCCCACTAGTCACTGCATGCCATTCTGAAAAGGACCCGTTAATTCCTACTCTTTGCTTCCTGTCTGCCAACCAGTTCTCTATCCATGTCAATACCCTACCCCCAATACCATGCGCTCTAATTTTGCACACTAATCTCTTGTGTGGGACCTTGTCAAAGGCTTTTTCAAAGTCCAGATACACCACATCCACTGGCTCTCCCTTATCCATTCTACGTAAAATTTACAATTTTACCAAGCCAATTAACCTACAAACCTGTACGTCTTTGGAGTGTGGGAGGAAACCAGAGCACCTGGAGAAAACCCACGCAGAGCACGGGGAGAACGTACAAACTCGGAACAGACAGAACCCGTAGTCAGGAACGAACCCGGTTCTCTGGCGCTGTGAGGCAGCAACTCTGCCGCTGCGCCACCGTTTCGCCCCTAAGATAGATACAAAATGCTGGAGTAACTCAGCGGGTCAGGCAGCATCTCTGGAGAACATGGATAGGTGACATTTCGGGTCAAGACCCTTCTTCTCAGCCTCTCAATCAATACTAACTGGGGGTAGACACAAAATGCTGGAGTAACTCAGTGGGTCAGACAACATCTCAGGAGAGAAGGAATGGGTGACGTTTTTGGGTCGAGACACTTCTTCAGACTGATGTCAGGGGAGGGGGTGGGACAAAGATAGGATGTAGTTGGAGACAGGAAGACTAGTGGGAGAACTGGAAGGGGGAGGGGAAAGAGAGGGACAGAGGAACTATCCGAAGTTAGAGACGTCAATGTTCATACCGCTGGGCTGCAAGCTGCCCAAGCAAAATATGAGGTGCTGTTCCTCCAATTTCCGGTGGGCATCACTACGACACTGGAGGAGGCCCATGACAGAAAGGTCAGGCTGGGAGTGGCAGGGGGAGTTGAAGTGCTCAGCCACCGGGAGATCAGGTTGGTTAAGGCGGACTGAGCGAAGGTGTTGAGCGAAACGATCGCTGAGCCTGCGTTTGGTCTCGCCGATGTAGAGAAGTTGACATCTGGAGCAGCGGATGCAGTAGACGAGGTTGGCAGAAGAGCAGGTGAACCTCTGCCTACTAACTGGGTGTAGTTTAAACAAGAGGCTCCCAAATGTAATGATACTCCTCCACCACCGGTGAATCTGTCCCCAAAGTCATAATCAAAGTGGACAATAGACAATAGGTGCAGGAGGAGGCCATTCGGCCCTTTGAGCCAGCACCGCCATTCAATGTGATCATGGCTGATCATTCTCAATCAGTACCCCGTTCCTGCCTTCTCCCCCATACCCCCTGACTCCGCTATCCTTAAGAGCTCTATCTAGCTCTCTCCTGAATGCATTCAGAGAATTGGCCTCCACTGCCTTCTGAGGCAGAGAGTTCCACAGATTCACAACTCTCTGACTGAAAAACTGTTGTAGCTACTATGACCCCTTCTGAAGAAGGGCCTTGATCCGACAATTTACACTTGTACCTTATACAAACCCAAGCCAATTAACCTACAAACCTGTACATCTTTGGAGTCTGGGAGGTAACCGAAGATCTCGGAGTAAACCCAAGCAGGTCACGGGAGAACGTACAAACTCTGTACAGACGGCGCCTGTAGTCGGGATCGAACCCGAGTCTCCGGTGCTGCAAGCGCTGTAAGGCAGCAACTCTACCGCTGCGCCACCGTGACGCCCTTATATATATATATATGTATATATATATGTGTGTGTGTGTGTGTGTGAGTATGTGTATATATACACACTGAGGTTTTTAAATTATACTAAACAGTGGACCCAAACCTCTCCTGCATTGGTGCAGCACCCTATCCTCCCCACCCCCCTCTCTCCTCAACCCCCCCTCCCCTCTCCCTTCTCCCCCACTCCCCCTTCCTCTCTCCTCCCTCCTCCCCTCCCCCTCCCCTCCTTTTAAACTTTAAAAGGTGGGTAAGGTGGGCCTCAAATTGTCGCGCTATCGTGCACCGATTTGGCTGAAGTTCAGTCACAAACAAGATAACAAACGAGAGTTTTAGTACATAGATTATATTGTTTACAGTGTACTATGTTTACATATTCTGTTGTGCTGCTGCAAGTGACCTGCGATCGCTAACGTCATCCTACGCACTAGGGAGGAGTTGGCTGCCCCTAACGGCTGCGGCTCTCTGGCAGTCTGTTTGGCTTTTTTTCTTTTTTTTTGTTTGTGTCGGTGTTGGGATGGTTTTTGTTTCTGTTTTTGGCTGTGTATGTGTGGTGGGGGGGTGGGGTGTGGGTGTGGGGGGGGTGGGGTGGGGCGGGGGAATCCTTTCTTTTATTAGGTCTCTTCCCCAGGGCGCAGCTCGCCCGCGGGGCCTTCCATCGCCGGCGCGGCTCGGCTGCGGGACTTAACATCGCCAGCGCGGCTCGGCCGCGGGACGTTTCGGTGCCCGGTGCGGCTCGGCCGATGGACTTAACATCGCCAGCGCGGCTCGGCCGTGGGACGTTTCAGTGCCCGGTGCGGCTCGGCCGCTGGACTTAACATCGCCCGGTGCGGCTCGGCCGCGGGACGTTTCAGTGCCCGGTGCGGCTCGGCCGCGGGACGTTTCGGTGCCCGGTGCGGCTCGGCCGCTGGACTTAACATCGCCCGGTGCGGCCGCGGGACGTTTCGGTGCCCGGGGCGGCTCGGCCGCGGGGCCTTCCATCCCCTTGCGGGGGCTGTGCGTGTCGTTTGCCTCGGTAGGGGTCGAGCTGCCTGTCCGTGGGCGCGCAGGGGGAAGGGAGGGGAAGTTTTGTTGCCTCCATCACAGTGAGGGGGTGTTTGGAGTCACTGTGATGGATGTTTGTGTTGGGGTCGGGTGTCCTGTGTTCTTTTCTTTTTTGCTGTGTTTTGTGTGACTGCTGAAATTTCGTTCGGTGTAAAAAGCCGAGTGACAATAAAGTGTTGTTATGTTAGGGACGATTCACAATCTTTACCGAAGCCAATTAACCTATAAACCTGCATGTCTTTGGAGTGTGGGAGGAAACCGGAGCACCCGGTGAAAACCCACCAGGTCACGGGGAGAAGGTACAAACTCCGTACGGACAGCACCCGCAGTCAGGATCGAACTGGGGTCTCCGGCGCTGGAAGGCAGCAACTCTACCGCTGTGCCACCGTGCCACCCCCAAATTCTCAACACCAGTGCCCCACAAGGGTGCGTTCTCAGATCACTACTATTCTCCCTGTACGCTCGTGACTGTGGCCACGTTTGGCTCTAACTCCATCTACATGTGTGCTGATGACACCACTGTGGTGGGTCGGATCTCGAGCAATGACGAGGCGGGGTACAGGAAGAAGGCAGAGAGATTTTAGATTTAGATTTAGATTTAGAGATACAGTGCGGAAACAGGCCCTTCGGCCCACCGAGTCCGCGCCGCCCAGCGATCCCCGCACATTAACACTATCCTACACACACCAGGGACAATTTTTACATTTGCCCAGCCAATTAACCTACACACCTGTACGTCTTTGGAGTGTGGGAGGAAACCGAAGATCTCGGAGAAAACCCACGCAGGTCACGGGGAGAACGTACAAACTCCGTACAGACGGCGCCCGTAGTCAGGATCGAACCTGAGTCTCCGGCGCTGCATTCGCTGTAAGGCAGCAACTCTACCGCTGCGCCACCGTACCGCCCGTAGAGCTTAGTAACGTGGCAATGTCAGGACAATAACCTCTCCCTCAATGTCAGCAAGACGAGTTAGTTATCGACTTCAGGACTTGAAAGGGTTCAGAAAAGATTTACGAAGATGTTGCCAGGACTAGAGGGTGTGAGCTACAGGGAGAGGTTGAGTAGGCTGGGACAAAATCATGAGAGGAATAGATCGGGTAGATGCACAGAGTCTCTTGCCCAGAGTAGGGGAATCGAGGACCGGAGCACATAGGTTCAAGGTGAAGGGGAAAAGATTTAATAGGAACCCGGGGGGGGTAACGTTTTCACACAGAGGGTGGTGGGTGTATGGAACAATCTGCCAGGGGAGGTAGTTGAGGCTGGGACTATCCCATCGTTCAAGCAAAACAGTTGAACAGGTACATGGATAGGACGGGTTTGGAGGGATATGGACCAAGCGCTGGCAAGTGGGACTAGTGTAGCTGGGACATTGTTGGCCGGTGTGGGCGAGTTGGGCCGAAGGGCCTGTTTCCACACTGTATCACTCTATGACTCCAAGCGCGGTGGAATACATATCCCGATCACCATCTACGGTGCTGAAGCTAAAATGGATGAGAGCTTTGAATTCCTTGGTGTTAATCTGAGCAGTGGTCTGCCGTGGACCGACCACGTCGATGGGACAGACAAAAAGGCGAACCAACGCCTCTACTTCCCGAGGAGTACCGAGGAAATTCAGTCCTGACTCCAGTGACGTGCTTAGTTTAGTTTAGTTTAGTTTAGAGATAAGGTGCGGAAACAGGCCCTTTCGGCCCACCGGGTCCGCGCCGACCAGCGATCCCCGCACACTAACACTCTATCCTACACCCACTAGGGACAATTTTTACATTTACCAAGCCAATTAACCTACAAACCTGTACGTCTTTGGAGTGCGGGAGGAAACCGAAGAGCTGTGAGGTAGCAAATTCTACCGCTGCACCACTGCAGGGGGTAAGGGGAGGAGGCAGGAACGGGGTACTGATTGAGAATGATCAGCCATGATCACATTGAATGGCGGTGCTGGCTCAAAGGGCCAAATGGCCTATTTCTGCATCTATTGTCTATCTCGGAGAAAACCCACGCAGGTCACGGGAAGAAGGTACAAACTCCGTACAGACGGCGCCCGTAGTCGGGATGGAACCCGGGTCTCCGGCGCTGTGAGGCAGCAACTCTACCGCTGCGCCCATGCCGAAGTTTGCTTCTTCCAAACTACCTCCAAACTTCTACAGATGCACCATGGAAAACATACTGTCAGGTTGTATGGTAGCTGGGTCTGGGAACAGCTCTGCCCAAAAGCAAAAGACACTGCAGAGAGTTGTCGATGTAGCCAGTCTGTCACGCGAACCAACCTCTCACCATTGACTCCATCCACACTTCACAACGCCTTGAAAAAGCAGTTCAACATATTCAAAGAGCCTTCTCCCTGTCTCATTCCTTCCCCCTGTTCCCACGGTGGCACGGTGGCACAGCGGTAGAGTTGCTGCCTCACGGCACCAGAGGCCCGGGTTCGATCCTGACTACGGGCGCTGCCTGTATGCGTCACAGAGGATCTTACATGGACAACACACATTGCCGCACTGGTGGGTAAGGCAAAGCAGTGCCTTTACCAACTTAGACAGCTGAGGAAATTCAGAGTGTCTCTGAGGATCCTTCATTGCTTCTACTCTGGGGCTGTAGAGAGCATCCTGTCCAGCAACATTACAGTCTGGTTTGGGAACAGCTCTGCCCAGGACAGGATGGCCCTGCAGAGAGTAGTGCGTTCGGCAGAACGCACCATGGGAACTACACTCGCCCCCCTGCAGGACCTATACATCAGGAGGTGTAGATCCAGAGCAAGCAAGATTATGGGGGACCCCTGCCACCCCAGTAACGGACTGTTCCAGCTGCTACGGTCAGGCAAACGCCTCCGCTGTCACGCTGTGAAAACGGAGAGGATGAGACGGAGTTTCTTCCCACAGGCCATCAGGACTGTCAACTTTTATAACTCCAGAGACTAAATTTTTGTCTACACTATAGTAACTGTATTAACTTTATTTATATGCTGAAACTGTAATTCTTTTTTGTGCACAATCCGCAGGCATTGCCACTTTCATTTCACTGCACATCGTGTATGTGTATGTGACAAATAAACTTGACTTGAGTTTGCACGTTCTCCCCGTGACCTGCGTGGGTTTTCTCCGGGATCTTCAGTTTTCCTCCCACACTCCAAAGACGAGCAGGTTTGTAGGTTAGTTGGCTTGGTATGGATGTAAAATTGTCCCTGGCGTGTGTAGGGTAGTGTTAATGTGGGGGGATCGCTGGTCGGTGCGGACTCGGTGAGCCGAAGGGCCTCTAAACTAAAACTAAAATCTAAAATCTGGCAGAAGATACAGAAGTGCACACCACCTGACTCAGGAACAA
>NC_135957.1:83466266-83500178 GCF_053455715.1 Rhinoraja longicauda
TCTTTCATCATCAGCACCCTTGAAACAATGCCCCTCGCGCTAGGACCAGTTCACACTTGCTCGGACATGCTCCTCTGCACTTACACCCTTAAGATTCTTTAAAAAAAATGTTTTAGAGATACAGCGCAGAAACAGGCCCTTCGGCCCACCGAGTCCGCGCCGCCCAGCGATCCCCGCACATTAACACATGTGGCTAAAGGGATCAGGGGGTATGGAGAGAAGGCAGGTACGGGATACTGAGTTGGATAATCAGCCATGATCATATTGAATGGCGGTGCAGGCTCGAAGGGCCGAATGGCCTACTCCTGCACCTATTTTCTATGTTTCTATGTCTATCCTACACACACTAGGGACAATTTTTTTTACATATTGCCCAGTCAATTAACCTACATACCTGTACGTCTTTGGAATGTGGGAGGAAACCAAAGATCTCGGAGAAAAACCACGCAGGTCACGGGGAGAACGTACAAACTCCGTACATAGAAACATAGAAACATAGAAAATAGGTGCAGGAGTAGGCCATTCGGCCCTTCGAGCCTGCACCGCCATTCAATATGATCATGGCTGATCATCCAGCTCAGTAGCCTGTACCTGCCTTCTCTCCATACCCCCTGATCCCTTTAGCAAAAAGGGCCACATCTAACTCCCTCTTAAATATAGCCAATGAACTGGCCTCAACTACCTTCTGTGGCAGAGAATTCCACAGACTCACCACTCTCTGTGTGAAGAAATGTTTTCTCATCTCGGTCCTAAAAGACTTCCCCCTTATCCTTAAGCTGTGACCCCTGGTTCTGGACTCCCCCAACATCGGGAACAATCTTCCCGCATCTAGCCTCTCCAACCCCTTAAGAATTTTATATGTTTCTATAAGATCCCCCCTCAGTCTTCTAAATTCCAGCGAGTACAAGCCCAGTCTATCCAGTCTTTCCTCATATGAAAGTCCCGCCATCCCAGGGATCAATCTGGTGAACCTTCTCTGTACTCCCTCTAAGGCGAGAACGTCTTTCCTCAGGTTAGGAGACCAAAACTGCACACAATACTCCAGGTATTCCAGCACAGGCGGCGCCCGTAGTCAGGATCAAACCTGAGTCTCCGGCGCTGCATTCGCTGTAAGGCGGCAACTCTACCGCTCTAAGCGCCACCGTTCCGCCCTTTCCGTTCTGAAACTCTTTCAGAAGGGCGTCTTTCTGTACTGCGGTCTTCAATGCTGCTCTCTCTCTCTCTCAGGCACGATGAATGGCTTGATCTCTCCAGTAGCTGGTATGCTGAGGGTTTCGCGTACGTGTGTCGCCGCGTGGAGAAGGTGTGCGTCACGGGAGTTGTGCGTAGCTCGGGGCCTACGATGCATCGGCGCCAACATCAGTCCGAGCTCCGGCCTGGTGGAGCAGAAGCCCACAAGGCACAGTGTGCTGCATGCATTCCGGGCAGACCGCCTTCCTGATGTGTTCATCAGGCACAAAAGCTCAAAGAAGAATAGGAAAATGCCCACACAGGAGGAGGAGGAGGAGGAGGAGGAAGAGGAGGGAAGTGGGTCTGAGGATGAATCGGCCAAAGAGGAAGAAGTTGATGTCCAGCCAAAGACTTACAAAGACCTTGAGAAAGTGGTGGCATCTTTTCGGTTTGACCTCGTTATGAAAGCTGGTCTGGATATGGCAAGGAAGTACGTATATCGTTGGTAAACTCGACATCACTGTCTTTCTGCCGCAGTGCCATGCAGTTAGTGTCATCGAGCTTGTTTAGTTTAGTTTAGAGATAGACAATAGACAATAGGTGCAGGAGGAGGCCATTCGGCCCTTCGAGCCAGCACCGCCATTCAATGTGATCATGGCTGATCATTCTCAATCAGTACCCCGTTCCTGCCTTCTCCCCATACCCCCTGACTCCGCTATCCTTAAGAGCTCTATCTAGCTCTCTCTTGAATGCATTCAGAGAATTGGCCTCCACTGCCTTCTGAGGCAGAGAATTCCACAGATTCACAACTCTCTGACTGAAAAGGTTTTTCCTCATCTCCGTTCTAAATGGCCTACCCCTTGTTCTTAAACTGTGGCCCCTTGTTCTGGACTCCCCCAACATTGGGAACATGTTTCCTGCCTCTAACGCGTCCAACCCCTTAATAATCATATACGTTTCGATAAGATCACTCTATGGCTCTATGAAAGCATCTCTTAAAACTGCGACCTCTACCACCATAAAGGACAAGGAGAGCACTTGGACGGGAGACTACCAATTGCTTGGTGTGGGTGGGTCAGTATGGACATGGTGGGCCGAAGGGTGTGTTCTCCATCCGTTTTGAGTCTGACTCTAATGTAAACCTGTTGCTTATCCTGCAGCAAAGTGGAAGATGCCTTCTATTCCGACAAACTGAAGCTGAACGGAGAAAGGTTACTGAAGAAGAGCAAAGTGGTGCGTTTTATAATTTCACTCCACGGGTAGCTCCGCTAAAACCGCAAGTAGTGCGTTCCTGTTAAACCTGCGTGGTAGAATATCGTATTGTTATAAAAAAACTGTCAGTACTTTAGTTTATTATTATCATGTGTACCGAGGTACAGTGAAATGCGTTTTGCTGCATGCTAACCAACCAGCTCTGCCATCTAGTTTTCAACGTTTCTTGATTAGTACGGGTGTCAGGGGTTATAGACAATAGGTGCAGGAGGAGGCCATTCAGCCCTTCGAGCCAGCACCGCCGTTCAATGGGATCATGGCTGATCATTCACAATCAGTACGCCGTTCCTGCCTTCTCCCCATACCCCCTGACTCCGCTATCCTTAAGAGCTCTATCTAGCTCTCTCTTGAAAGCATCAGTTTTCAAGCATTTACTTTGATTAGAGATACAATAGACAATAGGTGCAGGAGGAGGCCATTCGGCCCTTCGAGCCAGCACCGCCATTCAATGTGATCATGGCTGATCATTCTCAATCAGTACCCCGTTACTGCCTTCTCCCCATACCCCCTGACTCCATTACCCTTAAGAGCTCTATCCAGCTCTCTCTTGAATGCATTCAGAGAATTGGCCTCCACTGCCTTCTGAGGCAGAGAATTCCACAGATTCACAACTCTCTGACTGAAAACGCTTTTCCTCATCTCAGTTCTAAATGGCCTACCCCTTATTCTTAAACTGTGGCCCCCGGTTCTGGACTCCCCCAACATTGGGAACATGTTTCCTGCCTCTAACCTGTCCAACCCCTTAATAATCTTATACGTTTCTATAAGATCCCCTCTCATCCTTCTAAATTCCAGTGTATACAAGCCTAGTCGCTCCAGTCTTTCAACATATGACAGTCCCGCCATTCCGGGAATTAACCTAGTAAACCTACACTGCACGCCCTCAATAGCAAGAATAATAAGGGTTATGGGGAGAAGGCAGTTGAATGTGGTTGGGAGGGAGAGATAGATCAGCCATGGTTGAATGACAGAGTAGACTTGATGGGCTGAATGACCTAATTCTGCTCCTGAAAGCTAATGGAATGTTGGCCTTCATAACAAGGGGAGTTGAGTATAGGAGCAAAGAGGTCCTTCTGCAGTTGTACAGGCCCCTAGTGAAACCGCACCTGGAGTACTGTGTGCAGTTCTGGTCTCCAAATTTGAGGAAGGATATTCTTGCTATTGAGGGCGTGCAGCGTAGGTTTACTAGGTTAATTCCCGGAATGGCGGGACTGTCACATGTTGAAAGACTGGAGCGACTAGGCTTGTATACACTGGAATTTAGAAGGATGAGAGGGGATCTTATTGAAACATATAAGATTATTAAGGGATTGGACACGCTAGAGGCAGGAAACATGTTTCCGATGTTGGGGGAGTCCAGAACAAGGGGCCACAGTTTAAGAATAAGGGGAAGGCCATTTAGAACTGAGATGTGAAGCTGTGGAATTCTCGGCCTCAGAAGGCAGTGGAGGCCAATTCTCTGGATACTTTCAAGAGAGAGTTAGATAGAGCTCTTAAAGATAGCGGAGTCAGGGGATATGGGGAGAGGGCAGGAATGGGGTACTGATTGTGGATGATCTGCCATGATCACAGTGAATGGCGGTGCTGGCTTGAAGGGGCGAATGGCCTCCTCCTGTGTCTATTGTCTATGACGTATGAACTTAGGTACAGTCACAGGATAAAGGGAATAGCGTTTAGTCCAGTAAAGTCTGATTAAAGATAGTCCGATGGTCACCAATGAAGTAGACAGTAGTTCAGGACTGCTCTCTAGTTGGTGATAGGATGGTTTAGTTGCCTGATAACAGATGGGAAGAATATGGAGGCGTGCGTTTCCACACTTCTGTACCCCTTGTTATACCTGTCGATATCTCTCGTTTCCCTTTCCCCTGACTCTCAGTCTGAAGAAGGGTCTTGACCCTTAGAGGGAGTACAGAGAAGGTTCACCAGATTGATCCCTGGGATGGCAGGACTTTCATATGAAGAAAGACTGGATAGACTAGGCTTATACTCGCTGGAATTTAGAAGACTGAGGGGGGATCTTATAGAAACATATAAAATTCTCAAGGGGTTGGAGAGGCTGGATGCGGGAAGATTGTTCCCGATGTTGGGGAAGTCCAGAACCAGGGGTCACAGCTTAAGGATAAGGGGGAAGTCTTTTAGGACCGGGATGAGAAAACATTTCTTCACACAGAGTGGTGAATCTGTGGAATTCTCTGCCACAGAAGGTAGTTGAGGCCAGTTCATTGGCTATATTTAAGAGGGAGTTAGATGTGGCCCTTGTGGCTAAAGGGATCAGGGGGTATGGAGAGAAGGCAGATACGGGTTACTGAGCTGGATGATCAGCCATGATCATATAGAATGGCGGTGCAGGCTCGAAGGGGCGAATGGTCTACTCCTGCACCTATTTTCTATGTTTCTATGACCCGAAACGTCATCCGTTCCTTCTCTCCAGAGATGCTGCCTGTCCCGCTGAGTTACTCCAGCGCTTCGTGTCTATCTGCGGTGTAAACCAGCATCTGCAGTTCCTTCCTGCACACTGCTCCCTTGACACCCCTGACTGCGGTTGAGAACAGTTCCGATAAATTCACCGACGACACCATTGCTGACGGAGTCACGGGCGGTGAGTGACGCGTCTGCCTACAGGTGAGAGGTGGAACACCTGGACAGGTAGAGCCCACAACAACAACAACCTCCCGCCCAACGTCAGAGAAACCAAGGAACTCTTGGGAAAGGGGAAGTCAGGACACCATGTGAGGCTAAACGCAAATTGGAGGAACAGCATCTCATATCTTCGCTGGGGCAGCTTACAGCCCAGCGGTATGAATATTGAAGGTAGACACAAAATGCCGGAGTAACTCAGCGGGTCAGGCAGCATCTCTGGAGAGAAGGAATGGGTGACGTTTCGGGTCGAGACCCTTCTTCAGACTGATGTCAAGGGAGGGGGCGGGACAAAGATAGACAATAGACAATAGGTGCAGGAGGAGGACATTCGGCCCTTCGAGCCGGCACCGCCATTCAATGTGGTCATGGCTGATAGAATGTAATGGGAGGCAGGAAGACTAGTGGGAGAACTGGGAAGGGGGGAGGGGATAGAGAGGGAAAGCAGGGACTATCTGAAGTTAGAGAAGTCAATGTTCATTCCGCTGGGGTGTAAACTACCCAAGCGAAATATGAGGTTCTGTTCCCCCAATTTGCGCTGGGCCTCACTCACTCTGACAATGGAGGAGGCCCAGGATAGAAAGGTCAGATTGGGAATGGGAGGGGGAGTTGAAGTGCTGAGCCAGCGGGAGATCAGGTAGGTTAAGACGGACTGAGCGGACAGGCAACTAAACCATCCTGAGCAATGTGATCGCCAAGCCTGCGCTTGGTCTTGCCGATGTAGAGAAGTTGAAGCCTGGAGGAGCGGATACTTAACCCAGTGGTATGACAATAGACAATAGGTGCAGGAGGAGGCCATTCGACCCTTCGAGGCAGCACCGCCATTCAATGTGATCATGGCTGATCATTCTCAATCAGTACCCCGTTCCTGCCCTCTCCCCTGACTCCGCTATTCTTAAGAGCTCTATCTAGCTCTCTCTTGAATGCATTCAGAGAATTGGCCTCCACTGCCTTCTGGGGCAGAGAATTCCACAGATTCACAACTCTCTGACTGAAAAAGGTTTTTCCTCATCTCAGTTCTAAATGGCCTACCCCTTATTCTTAAACTGTGGCCCCTTGTTCTGGACTCCCCCAACATTGGGAACATGTTTCTGCCTCTAACGTGTCCAAACCCTTAATAATCTTATACGTTTCGATAAGATCTCCTCTCATCCTTCTAAATTCCAGTGTATACAAGCCTAGTTGCTCCAGTCTTTCAACATATGATAGTCCCGCCATTCCGGGAATTAACCAATAAACCCACGCTGCACGCCCTCAATAGCAAGTATGAATATTGTATCAATAGTATGAATATTGATCTCTCCAACTTCAAGTAACCCCAGCGTTCCCACGCTCTCCATCCCTCCCACCACCCAAGTTTTATTTTTTGGTGTCTTCAATGGATGGGGTCGGTTTGGATGTGAAGGGTTTGTGTTCCTCCGTGTGTTGGCAGGTGAAGGAGGGCGATATCCTGGACCACATTATCGGGGAGGATAAAGAAGCTGAGACGGTCACCGTCATGAGGGTGATGCTGAGGAAAGTTGCCGGGGAAATGACGGACTCGGACAAATACCGCGTGACCTTGAGGCGCTGGAAACACCTGACGCTGCCGCGGTCAGACGTGTACAAGTAAAACTCACACTGTGGTCCCCTGACACATGTGGCTCACCAGGACAAGCCTCGGCCTAAACAACTGTTGGTGCCCACGGCAACTTGAGGTGCTCCTGACCACTTGCATATCCGTAGGAAGGAAAACTGCAGATGCTGGTTTTCGATCGAAGGCAGACACAAAATGCTGGGGTAACTCAGCGGGTCAGGCAGCATCTCGGGAGAGAAGGAATGGGTCAGTCTGAAGAAGGGTCTCGACCCGACACGCCACCCGTTCCTTCTCTCCCGACATGCTGCCTGACCCACTGAGTCACTCCAGCATTTTGTGTTGTCCAACTTGTATAGCTGTACAAGTCTCAAGACCGTAAGACACAGGATCAGAATTAGGCCATTCGGCCCATCAAGTCTACTCCGCCATTCGATCATGGCTGATTTATCTCTCCCTCTCAACCCCATTCCCCAGCCTTCGTTTCCACAGTGGTGGCCTTCTGCCAATGTTTCAACACTGTATCTACCTACCTATTCCTCTCGGTTCAGTTCGGGTTAGTTCATTGTCACGTGTACCGAGGTACAGTGAAAAGCTTTTGTTGCGTGATAACCAGCCAGTGGAAAGACAAAACATGATTACAATCGTGCCATTCACAGTGCACATTGTCTCAACCCCATTCTCCTGCCTCCCCCCCCCCCCCCCCCGTAACCTTTGACATCCTTATCTTATGAGCATTGAATTGTCCACTCTGTATCGTGTTCATAAGTCATAGGAGCAGAATTAGGCCATTCGGCCCATCATGTCTACTCCGCCATTCAATCATGGCTGATCTATCTCTCCCACCCAACCCCATTCTCCTGCCTTCTCCCCATGTATTAATCAAGAACCTATCAATCTCTGTTTTAAAAATTACTTGGCCTCCACAGCCATCTGTGGCACTGAATTCCACAGATCCACCACCGTCTGGCTAAATAAATTCAATAGACAATAGACAATAGGTGCAGGAGGAGGCCATTCAGCCCTTCGAGCCAGCACCGCCATTCAATGCGATCATGGCTGATCACTCTCAATCAGTACCCCGTTCCTGCCTTCTCCCCATACCCCCTCACTCCGCTATCCTTAAGAGCTCTATCCAGCTCTCTCTTGAAAGCATCCAACGAACTGGCCTCCACTGCCTTCTGAGGCAGAGAATTCCACACCTTCACCACTCTCTGACTGAAAAAGTTCTTCCTCATCTCCGTTCTAAATGGCCTACCCCTTATTCTTAAACTGTGGCCCCTTGTTCTGGACTCCCCCAACATTGGGAACATGTTTCCTGCCTCTAATGTGTTCCTCCTCATCTCCTTCCTAAAGGTAAGTCCTTTTATTCTGAGGTTGTGCCCTCTGGTCCTAGACTCCCCCACTAGTGGAAACATCCTCTCCATATCCACTCTATCCAGGCCTTTCACTATTCGGTAAGTTTCAATGAGGTTCCCCCTCATCCTTCTAAACTCCAGTGCTGACAAACGCTCATCATGTGTTAACCCAATTTATTGGCCACTGGTCCTAGATTCTCCCACTAGTGGAAAAATCCTCTCCACATCCACTCTATCCAGGCCTGTCCCGACCAAATGATGATACAGGAAGCATAAACCCCAATTTTGTTTTTTCCATTTCCATTTCCATGCAAAGAACTTCTCCAGGAATTTCCAGCGAAAGGAGAATTTGGAATGTGGTGGCTGTGATACGTGGAGTTTAGAAAGGGCTTGTGAAGACGTTTTGCAACGGAAATCGCACAAGGAACTGCAGATGCTTGGGGTCTGGTGTGAAGAGCAAAGTGCTGGAGGAACTCAGCGGCTCAGGTGGTAACTGTGGAGGAAATAGACAGACAACGTTTCAGGTGGGGGTCATTTTTCGACTGATTGTAGTGGATTGGGGGGGGGGGGGGTGGGGGAGAGAGAAAGGTGGAAATAGAGGTGGGGAGTGGGGCGGGAGAAAGTGTAGAAACTAGAAACTGTAGGTGTGCGTTGGAAGGAACTGCAGCTGCCGGTTTAAACAGAAGAAAGACACTGCTGGACTCTGACAGTCCGTGAAGAAGGGATGTGAGTGAGGTCAAAAAAAGAGGAAAAGAGTACGGCAAAGAGCACAAAAAATTGGGGAAAAAATTAAAAATCTACACACAAAATGACCCGTTTCAAGCCTCTTTTGGTGCATTTCAAAGTAAAAACGGACATTGCAAAATAATGTGAATATGTCACTGTATACTAATAACATTTTTATTATTTTTATTGACTTTGAAAATGTTTCTACTTACAGTGATTTGTCAATGTATGCCTTTTTGTTACCTTCATGGTGTCTTTGTGTTTTGCTTTGGCTGCTGCTGATAACAAGTCAATAGACAATAGGTGCAGGAGTAGGCCATTCGGCCCTTCGAGCTAGCACCGCCATTCATTGTCTATTGTCTCGACCCAAAACGTCACCCATTCCAATCAGTCTGAAGAAGGGTCTAGACCCGAAACGTCACCCATTCCTTCTCTCCTGAGATGCTGCCTGACCCGCTGAGTTACTCCAGCATTTTGTGAATAAATACCTTCGATTTGTACCAGCATCTGCAGTTATTTTCCTACATGTGTCTTCAGCAGTGGTTTAGTCTTCCGCCAATGTCTGATATATTCTCTCCTTTCTGTTTGTTCCATCGGTGGTCATCTTTTTTTGCTGCCATTTGTATTTGTAGTTTCTCGACTCCGTTTCTTGATGTCTCGTCAACTTCCTCCTGCATTTTTTCACACAGAGAGTGGTGAGTCTGTGGAATTCTCTGCCGCAGAAGGTAGTTGAGGCCAGTTCATTGGCTATATTTAAGAGGGAGTTAGATGTGGCCCTTATGGCTAAAGGGATCAGGGGGTATGGAGAGAAGGCAGGTACAGGTTACTGAGCTGGATGATCAGCCATGATCATATTGAATGGCGGTGCAGGCTCGAAGGGCCGAATGGCCTACTCCTGCACCTATTTTCTATGTTTCTATGTTTCTGCTTGTGTATCTCGTGTACAACATCCATGTAGGGGCCCTTATCTGAAGGTGGCAGGAATGAGGAATAAAATAACAGCAATGCATCCAACATGTGAATCATGTCACAGCTTACATCATCCATGGGTGGTCACCTGGGGCTTACATACTTCTCTGGTCTTGAGTACTTAATATCTAATGCCTGGCAAATCCACTGCAAGTTTTCATACAAGTCTGCTCTCCACTTAAAGTCTGCATGTAAATCTGTTGCAAGTTTTTTCAAGATACTCATCCAATGGATCACAGATGGTTTCCCAGTCTTGTGTGCTTCGTGGCAGCGGCCCCGATCAACGTCAAGAAGACGTGGGGCTTCATTTTGGCGGATACGTGTCTCTGATCCACTCTTGCGTCCTCGCGTGACGTTGCATGAATCCATTAGGATGGACAATAGATTTTCCCACGGAACGTGATATTCCTCAAAAAGAGCAACAATTGCATTGTACAAAGTTCCACTTTTACAACCGAGAAGGAAGCAAGGTGTTTCACGACTACTTCCTGTTGTCTTTGACAAAAAGACGCAAACTAAAATCGAGACAACTCTTTTGTTTGCTTCGCTGGTAGCTGTCGATCCATGTCTGGTTTTGGACTGCGTTATCCTAGCACTGGCATAGCAAGTCACCAGACTATCGTGGGAGTTGGGGGTAACAGCAGCCAACATCTGTACTGCTAGTGATCTGCTAATAAAGAACTCGTATACAAAGACTTGAGTGACTCTGAATATATACACCCACAAACATGGTGTCAGAAGTGGGATTCGAAAAACCCAGTTGGAGGGTCAAGACTTGAGTGACTCTGAATATATACACCCACAAACATGGTGTCAGAAGTGGGATTCGAAAACCCACGCCTCTAGTTGGAGGGTCAAGACTTGAGTGACTCTGAGTATATACACCCACAAACAGTAGGTATCACAAAATGCTGGAGTAACTCAGCAGGTCAGGCAGCATCTCAGGAGAGAAGGAATGGGTGACGTTTCGGGTCGAGACCCTTCTTCAGACTGATGTCAAGGGGGCGGGACAAAGGAAGGATATAGGTGGAGACAGGAAGCAGGAGAAATCACAGAGGGGGAGCAGTGAGAGAGCATGTTGCTAAACTCACATCGAAGAGAGGAGGAGAACTTCTTCAAAGTGGACATGCCTTGAGGAGGAATCGCAGTGGAGCAACAGATAGTGTAAAAAAATAACACCAGATGCTGATACAAATCGAAGGTATTTTCTCAAGGTTGTCCACTTTGAAGAAGTTCTCCTCTCTTCGATGAGAGTTTAGCAACATGCTCTCTCGCTCGGTTCAAAGCGACCCACTCTTTGCGGGGCGTGTCCGAGCCGGGTGGGGCTGTGGTGTTCGGTGCGACGGTGAATTGAGGAGGTGGCGATTTCTGTTCCCAGCTGGTTCTCCATGCTCCTAGTATGTTGAAACCGGAGCCACAGAGGGTCGCTGCATGACGGGAGAAAGGGTGACGAGACGACAGGCGTTGAGGCCCCAGTTGCTGTGAATCCTGGGCGAGGTGGTGCAAAGGATGTTTGGCGTCCGATGGGGCCTTGCACACCAGCCTATGAGTGAAGAACTCTCTGCGAAGCTTGGCGGGTGTGATACCTGCGAGCACCGGCAGGGGATCCGTCGGAGTAGGGCGTAGGCAGCCGGTGATGATCCGCATGGTGTGGTTGAGGGTGGCATCTAGCGTGCTGGTATGAGCGCTGCGGCACCATGCTGGGGCGGGGTACTCAGCGGCGCTGTACACGAGTGCATACACGTTCGGTCCAGGGGGCTGAGACACCGGCCAGCAAAGTCGGCCTCGGTTAGTGGGCTGTGGGAACGGATCTGCCGGCTCCGGCCGGGCCGGAGTTCCAGAGCCCTGGCCGCAGCGGGCAGATTCCACCCGCGGAAGTCCCGCTGAGGTCGAGATCGGCCGCCTCTCCCGGCCTCAGCGCCACACTTTGGGGGGTCTTCCGGGGGGTGGTTTTGTGCGGATTAAAGGAGGTGCCAGGCAACCAGTTGCAGGAACATCAGTGGCGGTCCAGTGCATCCTATTTTCTCGTAAGGAGACCAAACCTGTGCACAGTTTTCCTTCTGTGGTCTCCCTGGTGTTGCAGTACAATATCTTCCCCATCCTCAAATCCACTTGTAATAAAGTTTAACAAACCATTTGTCTCCATTATTGTTCATTGCGTTACTGCTGCACGGTGGCGCAGCGGTAGAGTTGCTGCCTCACAGCGCCAGAGACCCGGGTTCCATCCTGACCACGGGTGCTGCCTGTACGGAGTTTCTACCTTCTCCCTGTGACTGCGTGGGTTTTCTCCGGGTGCTCCGTGTTCATCCCACATTCCAAAGACGTACGGGTGTGTAGGTTAACTGGCTCTGGTTAAAATAAATTGTAAATTGTCCCTGGTGTGTAGTATAGTGTTGGTGTGCAGTGTGGTCACTGGTCAGTGTGGACTCGGTGGGCTGAAGGGCCTGTTTCCACACTGTATCTCTAAACTAAACTAGACCAAGTGGACCAAACCTCTCCTGCATTGGTGCAGCACCCTCTCCTCCCCCTCCCCCTCCCCTCCCCTCTCCCCTCCGCTCCTCCCTCCTCTCCCCCTTCCCCTCTCGTCCCCCCCTCCCCTCCCCCTCCTCCCTCCCCCCACTCCATCCCATCAACCCCATTTATCCTCCCCCTCCCCTCCTCCCTCCGCTCCTCCCTCTCGCTCCCCCCCACTCCATCCCCGTCAACACCCCTTATCCTCCCCCCTCCCTCCCTCCCCCTGCCTCTCTAGGGGATAGATTTAAACTTTAAAATGTGAATAACTTAAAAAATATAACACCGATTTCAATGACACGTCTCCCATTGGCACCAAAGGGACGACGGTGAGTAAGTTGGGCCTAAAACTGTCTCGCTATCGTGCGCCGTTTTGGCTGTAGTTCAGGAACAAACAAACAAACAAACGAGAGTTTTAGTGTATAGATGAACTAAACTAAAATCTCCCCTTGCTTTTTATTGATTCGTTTAACAAGGATTGATTCATTGAGTGATGAGGTATATAAACAGGCCCTTCAGCCCACCGAGTCCACGCTGACCCGTTCACACTAGTTCTATGTTATCCCACTTTCACATCCACCTCCTGCACATCAGGGGAAATTTTACAGAGGCCAATCAACCTTCACATCCGCCCGTCTTGGGGATACGAGAGGCTGGTCTCCTGCTCGACTCCGAAGACTGGGAACTGGGGTGGAGGGAGTCGGCGACCATTAACAAAGGGCCATTTTCAGGATGGTGGCGAATGGAGGAGAGGATCCGTGTTGCCATGACAACGGGCCTTTATGGCCAAGGTAAGATTACACTCTTCAGAGCTTTGAAACTTTGTGGGGGGGGGTCAGAAACGTGTTGACTCCGTGTACCGGCTCTGTGAAGTCCACTATTACGCGAGAAAAGTAGGTACCTTGTGAAAGGAGATGAGGTGGAATTTCTTTAGTCAGAGGGTGGTGAATCGACGGTGTCAGGGGTTATGGGGAGAAGGCAGGAAAATGGGGTTGTGAGAGAAAGATC
Organism: Rhinoraja longicauda; assembly: GCF_053455715.1. Taxonomy (NCBI): domain Eukaryota; kingdom Metazoa; phylum Chordata; class Chondrichthyes; order Rajiformes; family Arhynchobatidae; genus Rhinoraja; species Rhinoraja longicauda. The sequence continues at coordinate 83,479,491 of NC_135957.1, forward strand.
AATCAGCAATGATTGAATGGCGGAGTAAATTTGATGGGCCAAATGGCCTACTCTCCTCCTATCTTGCTATTGAGGGCGTGCAGCGTAGGTTTACTTGGTTAATTCCTGGAATGGCGGGACTGTCATATGTTGAAAGACTGGAGCGACTAGGCTTGTATACACTGGAATTTAGAAGGATGAGAGATCTTATCGACACGTATAAGATTATTAAGGGGTTGGACACGTTAGAGGCAGGAAACATGTTCCCAATGTTGGGGGAGTCCAGAACAAGGGGCCACAGTTTAAAAATAAGGGGTAGGCCGTTTAGAACTGAGATGAGGAAAAACTTTTTCAGTCAGAGAGTTGTGAATCTGTGGAATTCTCTGCCTCAGAAGGCAGTGGAGGCCAATTCTCTGAATGCATTCAAGAGAGAGCTAGATAGAGCTCTTAAGGATAGCGGAGTCAGGGGGTATGGGGAGAAGGCAGGAACGGGGTACTGATTGAGAATGATCGGCCATGATCACATTGAATGGCGGTGCTGGCTCGAAGGGCCGAATGGCCTACTCCTGCACCTATTGTCTATTATCACTTGGAATGGAAAGGTTTAGAGGGATCCTGAGAGGCATCTAGGATGGTGGGTTTATGGAACGAGCTGCCAGAGGAGCTGGTACTAGTTGAGGCAGGTACTACAAGCAGATAAAAGTTTAGCCATTGGGTGGTGAGTCTGTGGAATTCATTGCCACAGAAGGCTGTGGAGGCCAAGTCAATGGGTATTTTTGAAGTGGAGATTGCTAGGTTTTGATTAGTATGGGTGTTACGGGATATGGGGAGAAGGCTGGAGAATGGGGTTGAGAGGGAAAGATAGATCAGCCATGATTGAATGGTGGAGTAGACTTACATAGAAAATTGGTGCAGGAGGAGGCCATTCGGCCCTTCGAGCCAGCACCACCATTCATTTTGGTCATGGTTGATTGTCCCCAATCAATAACCCGTGCCTGCCTTCTCCCCATATCCCTTGATTCCACTAGCCCCTAGAGCTCTATCTAACACTCTCTTAAATCCATCCAGTGATTTGGCTTCCACTGCCCTCTGTGGCGGAGAATTCCACAAATTCACAACTCTCTGGGTGAAAATGTTTCTTCTCACCTCAATTTTAAATGGCCTCCCCTTTATTGTAAGACTGTGGCCCCTGGTTCTGGACTCGCTCAACATTGGGAACATTTTTCCTGCATCTGGCTTGTTCAGACCTTTTATAATTTTATATGTTTCTATAAGATCCCCTCTCATCCTTCTAAACTCCAGTGGATACAAGCCTAGTCTTTTCAATCTTTCCTCATACGTCAGTCCCGCCATCCCTGGGATCAATCTCGTGAACCTACGCTGCACTGCCACAATTACAAGGATGTCCTTCCTCAAATTAGGAGACCAAAACTGTACACACTACTCCAGATGTGGTCTTACTGCAGAAGAGCCTCTTTACTCCTATACTGAAATCCTCTTGTTATGAAGGCCAACATTCCATTAGCTTTCTTCACTGCCTGCTGTACCTGCACGCCAACTTTCAGTTCAGACTTGATGGGCTAATTCTACTCCTATCACTTATGAACTTATGACCCTTTGTGTATTGCCTCGGTGAATTCTTCTATTACACTACTATTGTTGCACTTTTCTATTTACCGAGGATTGTATGTCAAATAGAAAATTTCACCATACCTAGGAACATAGGTACATGTGACAGTATCGTATCATTATCATCTATAATCATAATTTCAGAAAATTGGCATCAACAATATTTTCAATGAATTCTTCATTCAGGCATATTTAATCATTTTCTACAAAGGAAACCACTTTGATGTCAAGTTGCATATGACGGCCTTTCATACTGAATGTCATTCTTTAATATTGAGACAAATTTGAAGGATTTTGGCTACGATGTTCATAGTTCCACGATAAGATGTACAATTTAACGTGTCCATTTTTGTAATACAGATGTTTCTAGATAGGCAATAAATCTATTTGAAACATTATCTCCGTGAGTTGGTTATAGATAACTGACGTACACAAATATACCAAAACGATATATAGCATATCTAAGTGTCATGTGTAAGAAGGAACTGCAGATGCTGGTTTACACCGAAGATAGACACAAAATGTTGGAGGAACTCAGCGGGACAGGCAGCATAACTGGAGAGAAGGAATGGGTGATGTTTCGGGTCGACTCGAAACATCACCCATTCCTTCTCTCCAGAGATGCTGCCTGACCCGCTGAGTTACTCCAGCACTTTGTGACAATCTATACCCAAATGTCAGGTGATAATCAAATCCTAATATTTGTGCAGATATTTGACAGTCCAAATGCATAAACTGCATAAAACTAAAAAGAAAAAGGTCTGGCTAGAGTGGATATGGAGAGGATATTTCCACTAGTGGGAGAGTCTAGGACCAGAGGACATAGCCTCTGATTAAAAGGACATACCTGTAGAAAAGAGATGAGGAAGAATTTCTTCAGTCAGAGCGTGGTGAATCTGGAACTCATTGCCACAGAAGCCTGTAGAGGCCAAGTCAATGGACATTTTTAAGGCGCATATTGACAGATTCTTGATTACTACGGTGTCAGGGGTTATGGGGAGAAGGCAGGAGAATGGGGTTGAGAGGGAGAGAGAGATCAGCCATGATTGAATGGCAGAGTAGACTTGATGGGCCGAATGGTCTAGTTCTGCTTGTTGAACTTATGAACATTCAGATGACAAGTTATTTTAAGATTGAACTCTTTCAGTACAAATATTGACAAACTAGTCTCACGTTTGTTACTGGGAGCTTTGGTTCATGATAATGTTTGTATATTTATCCATTCAAAATGTTTCCTCCGGGTAAACAATTCGGACAAACGCAATGAGTTTGTCAACTGAGAAAGTATCTGAGAAATGAGCAGTTACACTCTCAGTCTCGTGGGAACAAAGTACTGCAGATGCTGCTTTACGTCAACGAGAGGCACAAAATGCTGGAGTAACTCAGCGGGACAGGCAGCAGCTCTGGAAAGGATAGGCCACGTTTCACATCGCAACGCTTCTTCACACAAAGGGTCTTGACTGGAATTGTCAGTTATCCTTTCTCTCCCGAGATACTGCATGACCCGCTGAGTTACTCCAGCACTTTGTATCTGTCCTCTCATGCTCTTTCATTCCAGTACAGTGGGAACCATTTTCCAATGCCAGCATATGAGGGCCTTGACATGCCAACTGCACCAGACCCTGGTCCCCACTCCCATTGAGGGAAATGAGCAGCCCTGCTTGGTGGGATGGGAAGAGAAGAGGGCCAAGCACACCCATTGATCAGTGGTCCCTACACCCAGTGAGGAACCAACTCCACCTCATCTCTTCCAGAAGACTCCATTCCATCGAGGAACCAACTCCACTCCATCTCTTCCAGAAGACCCCATTCAACTGAGAGACTAACTCCACTCCATCTCTTCCAGAAGACCCCACTCCACTGCAGGACTAACACCACTCCATCTCATCCAATAGACCCCACTCCCAAATAGTGAAAGGCTTGGACAGAGTGGATGTGGAGAGGATGTTTCCACTAGTGGGAGAGTCTAGGACTAGAGGTCATAGCCTCAGAATAGCTCCTAGGTCCCTCTCTTTCCCCTCCCCCTTCCCAGTTTTCCCACTGTCTTCCTGTCTCCAACTACATCCATTCTTTGTCCCGCCCCCTCCGCTGACATCAGTCTGAAGAAGGGTCTCAACCCCAAACGTCACCCATTCCTTCTCTCCTGAGATGCTGCCTGACCCGCTGAGTTACTCCAACATTTTGTGATACCTCAGAATAAAAGGACGTACCTTTAGAGAGCAGATGAGGAGGAATTTCTTTAGTCAGAGGGTGGTGAATCTGTGGAATCCATTGCCACAGGAGGCAGTGGAGGCCAAGTCAATGGATATTCTTAAGGCAGAGATAGATATATTCTTGATTGGTACGAGTGTCAGGGGTTATGGGGGGATGGCAGGAGAATGGGGTTGTGAAGGAAAGATAGATCAGCCATGATTGAATGGGGGAGTAGACTTGATGGGCTGTCGAGGAGCCTAATTCTGCTCCTAGACCTTATGAACATGAGCATGAGGGATCTTCCCATTGAGGAGCCAGCTTCACTCCATCTTTCCCTCTTGTATCTGAAACCAGGTCTCCAAACCCAGACAGTGGCCTGGGATTTCTCCGGGTGCTCCGGTTACCTCTCATATCCCAGAGACGTGGGGGTTTGTGGGTGAATTGGCTTCTGTAAATTGTCCCGAGTGTGTAGGATGAAACTAATGTGTGCAGGGTGATGGCTGGTTGGCGTGGATACGATGGGCCAAAGGGCCTGTTTCCGTGCTGTATGTCTAAACTAAACTACACATGGTGTGGCACGGCGGCGCAGCGGTAGAGTTGCTGCCTCACAGCGCTGGGGACCCGGGTTCCATCCTGACTCCGGGTGCTGTCTGTACGGAGTTTGTACGTTCTCCCCGTGACCACGTGGGTTTCTCCAGGTGCTCTGGTTTCCTCCCACACTCTAAAAGACGTACAGGTTTGCAGGCTAATTGGCTTCAGTAAATTGCAAATTGTCCCTGGTGTGCGGGACAGTGCTAGTGTGCTAGCGTGGGCTCAGTGGGCCGAAGGGCCTATATCCGTGCTGTATCTCTAAAGTAAACTAAACTAAGATGAAACAGTCAGGTGGGTGGTAACTCCCTCTATGGGTTCTCTCTAGAGCCGGCACTTTGAGGTTTAAAAACAGATATTGTAAGCTTATCTGCGCTGGTACAAACGTTACAAACAGGTCACTGTTTTGTGGTGAACCTCCACACAGAGAAGGGAAAGAAATCCCCAGTTTGATATTTGGAAGGAGAGGGCAGAGGGAGAAACGCTTTAAGGTTGAAAGTCTGAAGAAGGGTCTCGACCCCCAACGTCGCCCATTCCTTCTCTCCACAGACGCTGCCCGACCCGCTGAGTGACTCCAGCATCTGGTGTCTGTCTGCCTCACCCTCAGCGTCTCTTGTCCCTGGAGTGTGCGCTAGCCCTGGACTTCCTCTTGGTGGGTCTTCTGCACCTCTCGTCGATGCTGGGGATGCAATCCAGATGCCAGACGTGGTTGCTCTTGGCCTGAGGGTAGACTGCCTGCACGTAGTGACGGACTAGCCTCAGGCGCACCGGGTCCAGTTGCATCTTGTTACAAGCCCCAGAGTGGTTGTACTGCAGCCTGAGGTTGTCGGACGTGAACAGCTCCGGGAAGATCCTGACCAGGAGCCGGGCGGAGAAGTTACCGACCGACAGGCTGTCCTGGACGATCTCCTTCAGGTCCTTGGTGGACAGGAGATGCTGGGTGCCCACGGGGAAGTGGACGGTGGGGACGTGGAGTTGGTGGAGGGGGACTGTGCAGAAGTTTCTGTTGTAGCGCTCTGTGCGCTCTGCCCCTGGCGTTGGCTTTGGCTGTGGTTGAGGGGAGTCCCTGTTGGTCTGCTCTGGCTGGGGGGCCACAAGTGTGGGCTCTTCCTGCCCTGGGTCGCCACTGTAGGAGGTGGACCTCTTCCTCTGCTGCTGGTAGACTCGCCGTTGCTCGGTGTCTCTGCGCCGGCAGCGCTCGTCCAGTTTGGACACAAACTCTTGGTTCCAGGTCTTGTTGCACTTGGCCCTGGAGCACATCAGCTGCACATAGTGGCGGATCAGCTTGATCCTGGCCGGGTCCAGCTGCCTCTTGCCCAGGGAGCCGCTGCAGTTGTAGCTCTTCCTCAGGTTGTCGGGGGTGAAGAGCTCGGGGAAGAGGCGGACCAGCAGGCGGGAGGCGAAGTTGCCGATGGACAGGCTGTTGTGGTAGAGCTTCTCCAGCTGCTGCGCGCCCAGGACATGCTGCGCACAGGGCAGCTGGAAGTCGGGAGGAGGGATCACCAGGCGTTTGAAGTCCACGGGCTTCAGCCACAACTTCCTCGGCCTGGGCTCGGGGCTTGGCAGCTGCCCCCGGCCGCCCGGCACCAAGGACCCACCGCCACCCCTCTGCCCGTCCCAGTGGCCATGGTCATGGTCTTGGTCATGGTCACGGTCACGGTCATGGATGTGGTCACGGTCATGGACATGGTCATGGATGTCGTCTTGGTCACAGTCACGGTCATGGTCTTGGATGTGGTCATGGTCATGGATGTGGTCATGGTCATGGATGTGGTCATGGTCTTGGTGATGGTCTTGGTCATGGTCATGGATGTGGTCACGGTCATGTTCACGGTCATGGATGTCGTCTTGGTCACGGTCATGGATGTGGTCATGGTCACGGTCATGAATGTGGTCACAGTCACGGTCTTGGTCATGAATGTGCTCATGGTCATGCTCATTGTCATGGTCATGGTGATGGTCATGGATGTGGTCATGGTCACGGTCATGGAAGTCGTCTTGGTCATGGTGATGGTCTTGGTCACGGTCATGGATGTGGTCATGGTCACGGTCATGGATGTCGTCTTGGTCATGGTGATGGTCTTGGTCACGGTCATGGATGTGGTCATGGTCACGGTCACGGTCATGATCTTGGTGATGGCCTTGGTCACGGTCATGCTCATGGTCATGGATGTGGTCATGGTCATGGTCACGGTCATGGTCTTGATGATGGTCATGGATGTGGTGAAGGTCATGGTGATGGTGATGGTCATGGTCGTGTTCACAGTCATGGTCTTGGTCATGGATGTGGCCATGGTCATGTTCTTGGTCATGGTGGTGGTCACAGGCACGGTCATGGTCTTGGTCATGGATGTGGTCATGGTCATGGTCTTGGTCATGGTGGTGGTCACAGTCACGGCCACAGTCACAGTCATGGTCATGGTCTTGGTCATGGATGTGGCCATGGTCACGGTCATGGTGATGGTTTTCCCGGCCGAGGCTGCCCACGGTGGACAGGGGCACGCTTCTGTCCATCTCCCTGTGCGCCCAGGAGGTGGTGAAGAAGCGGTTGAGCCGCGGCAGGCAGTGCGAGCCCCACACGTTGCCGCTGGCGGCGGGCGGGTAGCAAAGCTCCACGTAGTTGCGTATGAGCTGCAGGTGGAAGGTGTCCAGCTTGCTCTGGGGGTGGGCGTTGCAGGTCCGGCAGCCCCCGGCCACCCGCTGGTCTGCCAGGAGGTGCGGGAAGAGCTGGACCAGCAGGCGGCAGGAGAGGTCCCCCGGTGACGAGCTCAGCTCCACCAGCCGCTGCAGCTCGCCCGTGTCCAGCCGGTACTCGGCCGGCGGTGGGAACTCACCGGCCCCGTGTGCCGCCCCCACCTGCCTCTTGATGCGGCCCACCTCCAGCGACAGCAGGTCGATCTTGCTGTGGAGCTGGGTCATGGTGGAGCTCAGGCTGCTGAGGGTGAAGAACATCTTGTGGACCAGGGAGTGGAGGCTGGGCTGGGCTCCGGGGGCCGGGGGCCACAGCTTGCTGGGGGGCTTCTTGTGGCCCTCGCTCGGGTTGTGTTGCTGGGGGAGGCCGGTGGACGAAGCCCCGTCAGCGGGGGGCTTCTGGTCTCCCGTCGGCAGGCTCCGGCGCTCCGAGATCTTGTGTGTGATGCCGTACAGAGGTTTCCTCAACGAGGGTCCGGCCCCCACAGTCTGGTCCTTCTCCGGCCACGCAGTGCTGCTGATTCCCCTCGCCCTGATCGCACCTTCCGGGGACCGCTGGGAAGAGCTGGAGCCCCTCAAACTGGCAAACACGTCCTTGTGGGGAAATAAACGTCAAGCAGCATCAATGAACCAAGTCTGGAGAAGGGTCTCAACCCGAAATATCACCCATTCCCTCTCTCCCTGATGTTGCCTGACCTGCTAAGTTACTCCAGCATTTTGTGAATAAATACCTTCAATAGACAACAGGTGCAGGAGGAGGCCATTCGGCCCTTCCAGCCAGCACTGCCATTCAATGTGATCATGGCTGATCATTCTCAATCAGTACCCCGTTCCTGCCTTCTCCCCATACCCCCTGACTCCGCTATCCTTAAGAGCTCTATCTAGCTCTCTCTTGAATGCTTTTAGAGAATTGGCCCCCACTGCCTTCTGAGGCAGAGAATTCCACAGATTCACAACTCTCTGACTGAAAAAGTTTTTCCTCATCTCAGTTCTAAATGGCCTACCCCTTATTCTTAATCTGTGGCCCCTGGTTCTGGACTCCCCCAACATTGGGAACATGTTTCCTGCATGAATCAATGAACCAAGACCTACACGATCTTCACGCTGCTAAACACTTTAACCCACCCCTCTCTTTCCCACACTGACCATTCTGTCCTGGGCCTCCTCCACTGTCAGAGTTGGGCCCAGCACAAATTGGAGGAACAGCACCTCGTATTTGGCTTGGGCAGCTCACACCCCAGCGGTATGAACATTGACTTCTCCAACTTCACGTAACCCTGGCTTTCCCTCTCTCTCCATCCCTCCTCCGTCCTCGTTCTCTGATGTTTGACTGTCTAATGGTTAAATGTTATCACTGTGTCTCTCGTTGTCACCCTCCCCTCGCTAACTATGATCTATTCTACATTTTCTTTGAACCGCATCCCCTTTTGATCTCTCGTTTTCACACCTTTCCTTTCCATCTCTCGTTTCCCTCTCCCCTGACTCTCACTCTGAAGAAGGGTCTCGACCCGAAACGTCGCCTATTCCTCATCTCCAGAGATGCTGCCTGACCCGCTGAGTTACTCCAGTATTTTGTGTCTATCTTCGGTATGAATATTGATTTCAAGTAACCCTTGCATTCCCTCTCTCTCCCCGTCCCTCCCCCACCCTCGTCGTCCTGCTAGTTTCACTGTTCATACCCCCTCGTTATCACCTTCTCCACAGCCAACAATAGACCATTGTGGGCTCCACCTTTCCTTGATCACCCTTGCTGGCCTTGATTTATTCTTTGCGTACATACCCGAAACGTCACCCGTTCCTTCCTTTCCTTTATCATCGTTACTATTTTTGCATATCGTTCATTCATTGTTCTTTATCTCTCCACATCACCGTCCACATCTCTCGTTTGCCTTATCCCTAACCAGTCTGAAGAAGGGTCTCGACCCGAAACGTCACCCATCCCTTCTCTCCAGAGATGCTGCCTGTCCCGCTGAGTTGCTCCAGCGTTTTGTGTCTATCTTCTCATACTTGCAGTCGCTGATACCCAATATTCATTGAAGCTTGACACAAAATGCTGGAGTAACTCAGCGGGACAGGCAGAGTCTAGAGATATGGAAGAGTAAGGTGGGGAAAGGGACAGATCAAAGCAGATGCTGATCAAGGAGATGTACGTACGATGGTCATTGTGGGTTGAGGGGAAGGTATCAGCGTGGCACACAAACAGTTAAATTAACCAGAAGGATAGTGAAACTAGTCAGAGAACTAGGGAGGGGGAGGGATGGAGAGAGAGGGAAGGCAAGGGTTATTTGAAGTTAGAGACATCAATATTCATACCGCTGGGCTGTAAGCTGCCCAAGCCAAATGAGAAGTGGTGTTCCTCCAATTTGCATTTGGCGTTGAGGAGTTTATGAGGTCTGCTGTATGATTTCACCAGTTGTACACAAAACAAAGCCTTTCACTGTCGCAAGGTGCAGGTGACAATAAAGTATAATTGAACCATTGAATCATTGAATATATTTCATCTTCACACCCGCATAAAGAAAGATGTGGAATAGATCTGCTCTACCCAGATCCACTCCACATCTGGTTAGAGCAGATGTGGAGAGGATGTTTCCACTAGTGGGAGAATCTTGGACCAGAGGACACAGCCTCACAATTAAAGGACGTGCCTTTTGAAAATAGACGAGAAGGAATTTCTTCAGAGGGTGGTGAATCTGTGGAATTCATTGGCACAGAGGCTGTGGATGACGTCAATGGGTATTTTTAATGCAAGGGTTGACATATTCTTGATCAGTACGGGTGTCAGGGGATATGGGGAGAAGGCAGGAGAATGGGGTTGAGAGGGAAAGATAGGTCAGCCATGATTGCATGGCAGAGTAGACTTGATGGGCCGAATGGCCTAACTCTGCCCCGATGTCTTATGAACATGAGAAAGTAACACACACTAGTGTTAAACGTAGAAATAAAGAAATGCAGATGCTGGTTAACACAAAAAAAAGACACAAAGTGCTGGAGTAACTCAGTGGGTCAAACAGCATCACTGATGAGTATGGATCGGTGATGTTCCGGGTCAGGACCCTCCTTCCAACTGATTGTGGTCTGGGAATGAAAGCTGGAGGAGAGGCGAGGGCAGGACAAATTATGGCAAGTGATAGAAAGATACTGCATTTGTTTGTGTTAAAGAACATAAAAACTAACAGATCTGTGTACAGTTAAAATACATTGCAATGTTGATGATCCACATCAAGTCTTAGGGGTGCTGTCTGTGTGGAGTTAGTACGTTATCCCCGTGACAATGTGCATTATCTCCGGGTGCTCCCACACTCCAAAGACGTACAGGTTTGTAGGTTAATTTGGTTTTGGGTAAACTTGTCTCCATTGTGTGGGACAGTGCTGGTGTACGGGGTGATCGTAGGTCGGTGTGGACTCGGTGGGTCAGATGGCCTGTCTCTGCGCTGTGTCTCAAACACAAACCTTGGACAGCTGACCATTTGGGTCGGGACCCTTCATCAGACTGATTGTTTAGTTCAGGTTAGTTTAGAGATACAGCTCGAATCCACACCGACCAGCGATTCCCGAACACTAGCACTGCCTTACTTACACACTGGGGACAATTTACAATCTTTACCGAAGCCAATCAATCTACAAACCTGTACGTCTTTGGAGTGTGGGAGGAAACCGGAGTTCCCGGAGAAAGCCCACGCGGTCACGGGGAGAACGTACAAACTCCGTACAGACAGCACCGGTCGTCAGGATGCAACCCGGGTCTCCGGCGCTGTGAGGCAGCAACTCTACCGCTGCGCCACCGTGCCGCCCATGTTTGTGGTGATTGTGGTGGGGGAGTGAAAGCTGGAAGAGAGGTGAGACCAGGACAAAGACAGGCGAGTGATAGGTGGATGCTGCGATTGTTCGTGTCAAAGAGCATTACGACTAAAAGGTCTTTGTACGGTTAAGCTAGATTGACATTACCTCACAGTTAACTCTTCTCCATTTATAGACGATGGGGCTTTCATAGTCTGTGAACATCTCACCGAAACCACTGGGTGTCTGTTTCCGTTTTAGGGCGTTGGGTTCGCTGCTGTTCTCTGCAGCTCTGTCTGGGCTAAAACCACCCTCATCATCATCATCATCGCTCACACGCACTTCGGTCTTCACCACCTCAATATTGACGTTTGTTACTGCAAGAGGAGAGAGGGAGAGAGAGACAGACAGACAGAAAGCACCAGTTCATTATTCTGATCATTCCACTGTAAGGGCAGCATGGTGGTGCAGCGGTAGAGTTGCTGCCTCACAGCGCCGGAGACACGGGTTCGATCCTGACTATGGGTGCTATCGCAATGGGCAGGTTTGGAGGGATATGGGCCAAGCGCAGGCAGATGGGACTAGTGTGGATGGGACATGCTGGCCGGTGTGGGCAAGTTGGGCTGAAGGGCCTGTTTCCACAATGTATGACTCTATGCAAACTAAAGCTTTTCACTTTACCTCATGACACTTGACAATAATAAACCTAAAGCTGGTACACAGAAAGACTAATGAAACTGCAAGTTACTTTGAGCTCTTACAAATAAAAGGAGTCTGAAAATAAAGTCATTCATGTCTCTGCCTCAAAATCCATGCCCACACATTACCGAGTCTCTCTCAATGAGAATGTCCGAATATCTCTATTTTCTCTATGCCCTTGCTTGGTATGAGACCCATTACATCAAAAACTCCTTTCCATTGACTCCGTCTACACCTCACGCTGCCTCGGCAAGGCCAGCAGCATCATCAAGGACCAGTCACACCCCGGCCACTCCCTCTTCTCCCCTCTCCCATCGGGCAAGAGGTACAGAAGTGTGAAAACACGCACCTCCAGATTCAGGGACAGTTTCTTCCCAGCTGTTATCAGGCAACTGAACCATCCTATCAGTAACTAGAGAGCAATCCTAAACTACTATCTACCCTATTGATGACCCTCAGACTATCTTTGATCGAACTTTACTGGCTTTACCTTGCACTAAATGTTATTCACTTACCTCGGTACACGTGACAATAAACTACACTCATTATTCTCCTCATCAAAAAAAATGTGTGCAAAGGAATTTACCAGTATCTCCATTTTCCAATTCTTCATCCTTCCTGACTGAAGGGTTTAGACCTCTGAACGTTGTTCTGAAATCACTCTCATCGAGCTTTTCTGTGCTGTTCATTGTATACCTGCAATAAAGAATTCCACAGATAAACGACTACTCCGTTCAGTGTAGTTTATTGTCACGTGTACCGAGGTACAGTGGAAAGCTTCTGTTGGGTGCTAACCAGCCAGTGGAAAGACAATACATGATTACAATCGAGCTGTCCCCAGTGCCATATCAAATGTGCTTGAAAAAGCTCAATCAAACTCTTCAGATTAAAAACCAACACAGTCGTGGTGGTGCAGCGGTAGAGTTGCTGCCTCACAGCGTCTGAGACCCGGGTTCCATCCTGACTACGGGTGCCACAAAATGCTGGAGTAACTCAGCAGGTCAGGCAGCATCTAGGAGAGAGGGACTGGGTGACGTTTCGGATCTGAAGAAGGGTCTCGACCCGAAACGTCACCCATTCCCTCTCTCCTAGATGCTGCCTGACCTGCTGAGTTACTCCAGCATTTTGTGATACCTTCGATTTGTACCAGCATCTGCAGTTGTTTTCCAGACTACGGGTGCTGTCTGTACCGAGTTTGAACATTCTCCCCGTGACCGCGTGGGTTTTCTCCGGGTGCTCTGGTTTCCTTCCACACTCCAAAGCCGTGCGGGTTTGCAGGTTAATTGGCTTTGGTAAAGATTGTAAATTGTCCCTAGTGTTTAGGATAGTGTTAGTGTGCGGGGATCGCTGATCGGCGCAGGCTCGGTGGGCCAAAGGGCCTGTTTCCGTGCTGTATCCGATTCACCTCTACCCCATTGCGGACATTGGACTTTGTCTGTGGAACTGATGCGCTACAATGCTGAGAACTATATCCTGCACTCTGTATCTTCCCCTTTGTACCCATTCATGCCATTAGAGTGGAGAGGAGAAGGAGTTTCTTTAGTCAAGGGGTGGTGAATCTGTGGAATTCATTGCCACAGACGGCTGTGGAGGCCAAGTCAATGGATACTTTTAATAATAATAATAATAATAATAATATTCATTTATTGTCATTGCAACGAGTACAACGAAATTAAAAAATAGCCAATCCTGACGGTGCGTACAAACATATATGCAATAAATGCAAAAACAAATAAATACATAAATACAATTAAATACAATTATATTAAGTACAAGATTTTTTAACGGTGTTGCCTAGTGCAAAGGTAGTGTTCAGTTCTCGTATGGCCCTGGGGTAAAAACTGTTTTTAAGTCTGTTTGTTCGGGATTTGATCGACCTGTAACGTCGACCAGAGGGCAGATGAACAAACAGACGGTGGCCGGGGTGGGATGGATCTTTTATTATTTTGCCTGCTCTACTGAGGCAGCGTAGGCTGAACAGGTGCTCCAGGGAGGGCAGTGAGCAGCCGATGATCTTCTGGGCCGTCGTGATGACCCTCTGAAGGGCCTTCCTGTCCTTTTCTGAGCAGCTGGCATACCATGTGGTTATACAGTATGCCAGCACACTCTCGATGGAGCAGCGATAGAAGGACAACATGAGCTTCTCCTGCAGGTTGGTTTTCCTGAGGATTGATAGATTCTTGATTAGTGCGGCTGTCAGGGGTTATGGGGAGAAGACAGGAGAATGGGGTTGAGAGGGAAAGATAGATCAGCCATGGTTGATGGGCGGAGTCGATTCGATGGGCCGAATGGCCTAATTCTGCCCCTCTGACATGACCTTATGAACTTACTTGCTCTACCTATTGTACTTGAGTTTGACTTGATTGTATTTATGTGTGGTATTATCTGATCTCAGCGAATAGCATGCAAAACACAGCCTGTACAAGGATCCATGTTATAGTAATAAACCTAAACCTAAACCTGCTCTCAGTGCATCTCACAACAGTAAATAACATCAAAACTGTTGCCAAAGCTGCCTAAAGATGACAGCACTGTGGTCAGGCACGAACTCTAAATGCATTCCTTAAAAATGATTTACAGTGAAATCTGACAAAAATGATGCTATTTTTCTTGATCTCAGGCGGCTCAATTTAATAAATAAGTAAATGTAAATAGATAAATAACTAAAGATAAATAAATAAATAGATCGCTTGATCAATGAATAAATGGATGGATAAACAAATTATTTATTTTGTTCTTTTGAAACTATTTTTTCTTTTGAGAGAACAACTCTATTTTCTCTACTTAATCAACATAAGTTGCTGTCTGTGTGTGTCTGTCTATCTATGTGTGTGTGTGTATGTCTGTGTTTATGTGAGTGTGTGTGTTTATGTGAGTGTGTGTGTTAATGCGAGTGTGTGTGTTTATGCGAGTGTGTGTTTATGTGAGTGTGTGTTTATGCAAGTGTGTGTGTGTGTTTATGTGAGTGTGTGTGTGTGTTTATGCGAGTGTGTGTGTGTGTGTTTATGTGAGTGTGTGTTTATGCGAGTGTGTGTGTGTGTGTTTATGTGAGTGTGTGTGTGTGTGTTTATGCGAGTGTGTGTGTGTGTTTATGTGAGTGTGTGTGTTTATGTGAGTGTGTGTGTTTATGTGAGTGTGTGTGTGTTTATGTGAGTGTGTGTGTGTTTATGCGAGTGTGTGTGTGTTTATGCGAGTGTGTGTGTGTGTTTATGTGAGTGTGTGTGTGTGTTTATGTGAGTGTGTGTTTATGTGAGTGTGTGTGTTTATGTGAGTGTGTGTGTTTATGTGAGTGTGTGTGTGTTTATGTGAGTGAGTGTGTGTGTGTGTTTATGTGTGTGTGTGTGTGTGTGTGTTTACGTGAGTGTGTGTTTATGTGAGTGTGTGTGTTTATGCGAGTGCTTGTGGGTCTGAGTGTCTATGCAAGTGTGTGTGTTTATGTGAGTGTGTGTGTGTTTATGTGAGTGTGTGTGTTTATGCGAGCGTGTGTGTGTGTGAGTGTGTGTTTATGTGAGTGTGTGTGTGTTTATGCGAGTGTTTGTGGGTCTGTGTGTCTATGCAAGTGTGTGTGTTTATGTGAGTGTGTGTGTGTTTATGTGAGTGTGAGTGTTTATGTGAGTGTGTGTGTTTATGTGAGTGTGTGTGTGTGTGAGTGTGTGTTTATGTGAGTGTATGAGTGTGTGTTTATGTGAGTGTGTGTGTGTCTATGCGAGTGAGTGTTTATGCGAATGTGTGTGTGTTTATGTGAGTGTGTGTGTTTATGTGAGTGTGTGTGTGTGAGTTTTCATGTGATGTTGCCTGTGACTGATCACGACTCCTGCTGCGGGTAAATGCGGAGCTGGGGGAGGGCTGGCGCTGTGACCGCCCCGACTGGCAGGGGGAGGGGAGGGGAGAGAGAGAGAGGAGGGGGGGGGAGAGCTACACCATGCCCGACGGTAACGCCAAGGCCGGCTGCCCGGGAGGGGGGAGAGAGGGAGAGAGAGAGAGAGAGAGAGAGAGAGAGAGAGAGAGAGAGAGAGGGAGAGAGAGAGAGAGAGAGGGAGAGAGAGAGAGAGAGAGAGAGAGAGAGAGAGAGAGAGAGAGAGAGAGAGAGAGGGCATGAGAGTGAGAGTGAGGGGAAGGTAGAGTGAGGGGGAGAGTGAGGGGGAAGGTTGTGTGGGGGGAGAGGGGGAGTGAGAGGGGAGGTGGAGGGGGAGGGAGAGAGGGGGAGAGTGAGAGGGGGAGGGGAGAGTGAGGGGGAGAGGGGGAGTGAGAGGGGAGGAGGAGAGGGGGTGGAGGGGGAGGGTGAGAGGGGGTGGAGGGGGAGGGTGAGAGGGTGTGGGGGGAGTGAGCCCACAACACTGCAATTACAAACTGATGGCAGGAGGGGGTGTCATGAGAAGGAAGCCGATGCTGTTTTCTTGATCTCAGGCACAGTTTCATAAATAAGTAAATGAATTGAGATAAATAACTAAAGGTGAATAAAGCAACAGGTCGCTTGATCAATCAATAAATGGATGGATGGATAAACAAATTATTTATTTTGTTCTTTTGAAACTATTTTTTCTTTTGAGAGAACTTCTTTATTTTCTCTACTTAATCAACATAAGTTGCTGCCTGTGTTTGTCTGTGTGTGCGTGTCTGTGTGTGTGTGTGTGTGTGTGTGCGTGTCTGTGTTTGCCTGTGTGTGTGTGTGTGTGTCTGTGTTTGCCTGTGTGTGTGTGTGTGTGTGTCTGTGTGTGTGTGTGTGTGTGTGTGTGTGTGTGTGTGTGCGTGTCTGTGTTTGCCTGTGTGTGTGTGTGTGTGTGTCTGTGTTTGCCTGTGTGTGTGTGTGTGTGTGCGTGTCTGTGTTTGCCTGTGTGTGTGTGCGTGTCTGTGTTTGCCTGTGTGTGTGTGTGTGTGCGTGTCTGTGTGTGTGTGTGCGTGTCTGTGTTTGTCTGTGTGTGTGTGTGTGGTGTGCGTGTCTGTGTTTGCCTGTGTGTGTGTGTGTGTGTGTGTGTCTGTGTGTGTGTGTGTGCCTGTGTGTGTGTGTGTGTGTGCGTGTCTGTGTGTGTCTGTGTGTGTGTGTGTGTGTGAGTTTTCATGTGACGTTGCCCGTGACTGATCACGATTCCTGCTGCGGCTAAATGTAGAGCTGGGGGCGGGCTGGTTGCTGTGACCGCCCCGACTGGCAGGGGGAGGGGAGGGGAGAGAGAGAGAGAGAGAGGGAGAGAGGAGGGAGAGAGAGAGAGAGAGAGAGGGGGAGAGTGAGAGGGGGAGGGGGAGAGAGGGGGAGAGAGGGGGAGGGTGAGAGAGAGTGAGGGTGACAGGGGAGATTGGGGGAGAGAGTGAGGGGGGGGGTGAGAGAGGGGGAGGGAGAGAGAGGGGGGAGGGTGAGAGAGGGGGAGGGGAGAGAGAGGGGAGAAGGGAAGAGTGAAAGAGTGGGAGTGGTGGAGAATGAGAGTGATAGTGGGAGGGAGAGGGTGAGAGGGGTGAGAGGGTGAGAGGGTGAGAGGGGAAGAAGGGGGAGAGTGGGAGTGACGTGGAGAGGGTGTGGTTGAGTGAGCCCACGACACTGTGATCACAAGCTGTGGGTGGGAGCGGGTGAGATGCGAGGGGAGGGCGATGCTGTGACCCGCAGCGCGTTGCCCCATGTCTGTCTGAGGCTGAGGGACGTGTCCTTGGTCGCACAACCCTGTGGCTCCGGCCCCTGGACGTGCCGTCACTCACCTGTGCTCACCTGTACCTGCCCCTGCCCCCTGTACCTGCCCCTGCCCCCTGTACCTGCCCCTGCCCCCCTGTACCTGCCCCCTGTACCTGCCCCCTGTACCTGCCCCCTGTACCTGCCCCTGCCCCCTGTACCTGCCCCCTGTACCTGCCCCCTGTACCTGCCCCTGCCCCCTGTACCTGCCCCCTGTACCTGCCCCTGCCCCCTGTACCTGCCCCTGCCCCCTGTACCTGCCCCCTGTACCTGCCCCCTGTACCTGCCCCCTGTACCTGCCCCCTGTACCTGTCCTGTACCTGCCCCTGTACCTGTCCCTGTACCTGTCCCCTGCCCCCTGTACCTGCCCCCTGTACCTGCCCCCTGTACCTGCCCCCTGTACCTGCCCCCTGTACCTGCCCCCTGTACCTGTCCCTGTACCTGCCCCTGTACCTGTCCCTGTACCTGTCCCCTGCCCCCTGTACCTGCCCCCTGTACCTGTCCCTGTACCTGCCCCTGCCCCCTGTACCTGCCCCTACCCCCTGTACCTGTCCCTGCCCCTGCCCCCTGTACCTGCCCCTGCCCCCTGTACCTGCCCCTGCCCCTGCGCCCCTGTACCTGCCCCAGCCCCTGTACCTGCCCCTGTACCTGCCCCCTGTACCTGCCCCTGCCCCTGTCCCTGCCCCCTGTACCTGCCCCAGCCCCTGTACCTGCCCCTGTACCTGCCCCCTGTACCTGCCCCAGCCCCTGTACCTGCCCCTGTACCTGCCCCCTGTACCTGTACCTGCCCCTGCCCCCTGTACCTGCCCCTGCCCCTGTACCTGCACCACAGCGGGTGGGTGAGGCCGCAGCAGCGCTCGTTGTCTCGCTGCCTGTTTGTCTCTCTCTCTCTGCGTGTTTTTTCCCTCCGTGGTGTCGCTCCGTGACGCGACTTTGTGTCATTTCCGCAGCCGAGGGAGGGAGGGAGAGAGGGAGGGAGAGAGGGAGGGAGAGAGGGAGGGAGAGAGGGAGGGAGGGAAGGAGGGAAGGGAGAAGTGAGGGAAGGAGAGAGAGAGGGAGGGAGGGAAGGAGGGAGAGAGAGGGAGGGAGGGGAGGGAGAGAGGGAGGGAGGGAGGGAAGGAGGGAGAGAGAGGGAGGGAGGAGGGAAGAAAAGGCTGGAGGGCGAGGGTGAAAGGAGAGAGAAAGAGAGAGAGGGAAGGAAGTAAGGAGGGAGGGAGATGGTGAAAGAAGAGAGAGAGAAGGCGTGAGTCAAGAGTGTTTTATTGTCATATGTCCCAGATAGAACAATGAAACACACATACAGAAAGACATATCCATACACATACAGTGCCCTCCATATGTTTGGGACAAAGACCCATCATTTATTTATTTGCCTCTCTACTCCACAATTTGAGATTTGCAATAGAAAAAATCACATGTGGTTAAAGTGCACATTGTCAGATTTTAATAAAGGCCATTTTTATACATTTTGGTTTCACCATGTAGAAATGACAGCAGTGTTTATACATAGTGTCCCACCATTTCAGGGCACCATAATGTTTGGGACACAGCAATATCATGTAAATGAAAGTAGCCATGTTTAGTATTTTGTTGCATATCCTTTCCATGCAATGACTGCTTGAAGTCTGTGATTCATGGACATCACCAGTTGCTGGGTGTCTTCTCTGGTGACGCTCTGCCAGGCCTGTATTGCAGCCATCTTTAGCTTATGCTTGTTTTGGGGGCTAGTCCCCTTCAGTTTTCTCTTCAGCATATAAAAGACATGCTCAATGGGGTTCGGATTGGGCGATTGACTTGGCCATTCAAGAATTGACCATTTTTTAGCTTTGAAAAACTCCTTTGTTGCTTTAGCAGTATGTTTGGGATCATTGTCTTGCTGTAAAATGAACCGCCGACCAATGAGTTTTGAGGCATTTGTTTGAACTTGAGCAGATAGGATGTGTCTATACACTTCAGAATTCATTATGCTGCTACCATCAGCAGTTGTATCATCAATGAAGATAAGTGAGCTAGTACCTTCAGCAGTCATACATGCCCAGGCCATAACACCCCCACCACCATGTTTCACAGATGAGGTGGTATGCTTTGGATCTTGGCCAGTTCCTTCTCTCCTCCATACTTTGCTCTTGCCATCACTCTGATATAAGTTAATCTTCGTCTCATCTGTCCACAAGACCTTTTTCCAGAACTGTGGTTGCTCTTTTAAATACTTCTTGGCAAACTGTAACTATAAAAGACGAAATTGCTGAGCATTTGGATAGCAGTAACGGGATCATTCCGAGTCAGCATGGATTTACGAAGGGGAAATCATGCTTGACAAATCTACTGGAATTTTTTGAGGATGTAACTAGGAAAATTGACAAGGGAGAGTCAGTGGATGTGGTGTACCTCGACTTTCAGAAAGCCTTCGACAAGGTCCCACATAGGAGATTAGTGGGCAAAATTAGGGCACATGGTATTGGGGGTAGGGTACTGACATGGATAGAAAATTGGTTGACAGACAGAAAGCAAAGAGTGGGGATAAATGGGTCCCTTTCGGAATGGCAGGCAGTGACCAGTGGGGTACCGCAAGGTTCGGTGCTGGGACCCCAGCTATTTACGATATACATTAATGACTTAGACGAAGGGATTAAAAGTACCATTAGCAAATTTGCAGATGATACTAAGTTGGGGGGTAGTGTGAATTGTGAGGAAGATGCAATAAGGCTGCAGGGTGACTTGGACAGGTTGTGTGAGTGGGCGGATACATGGCAGATGCAGTTTAATGTAGGTAAGTGTGAGGTTATTCACTTTGGAAGTAAGAATAGAAAGGCAGATTATTATCTGAATGGTGTCAAGTTAGGAGGAGGGGGAGTTCAACGAGATCTGGGTGTCCTAGTGCATCAGTCAATGAAAGGAAGCATGCAGGTTCAGCAGGCAGTGAAGAAAGCCAATGGAATGTTGGCCTTCGTAACAAGAGGAGTTGAGTATAGGAGCAAAGAGGTCCTTCTACAGTTGTACCGGGCCCTGGTGAGACCGCACCTGGAGTACTGTGTGCAGTTTTGGTCTCCAAATTTGAGGAAGGATATTCTTGCTATGGAGGGCGTGCAGCGTAGGTTCACTAGGTTAATTCCCGGAATGGCGGGACTGTCGTATGTTGAAAGGCTGGAGCGATTGGGCTTGTATACACTGGAATTTAGAAGGATGAGGGGGGATCTTATTGAAACATATAAGATAATTAGGGGATTGGACACATTAGAGGCAGATAACATGTTCCCAATGTTGGGGGAGTCCAGAACAAGGGGCCACAGTTTGAGAATAAGGGGTAGGCCATTTAGAACGGAGATGAGGAAGAACTTTTTCAGTCAGAGGGTGGTGAAGGTGTGGAATTCTCTGCCTCAGAAGGCAGTGGAGGCCAGTTCGTTGGATGCTTTCAAGAGAGAGCTGGATAGAGCTCTTAAGGATAGCGGAGTGAGGGGGTATGGGAGAAGGCA